>NC_059446.1:1992500-2040832 GCF_905237065.1 Salmo salar
CCTTTAATACAGGATGCAGTAGTGAGTATTATAACTGAGGACCAGCCTTTAATACAGGATGCAGTAGTGAGTATTATAACTGAGGACCAGCCAGCCTTTAATACAGGATGCAGTAGTGAGTATTATAACTGAGGACCAGCCAACCTTTAATACAGGATGCAGTAGTGAGTATTATAACTGAGGACCAGCCAGCCTTTAATACAGGATGCAGTAGTGAGTATTATAACTGAGGACCAGCCAGCCTTTAATACAGGATGCAGTAGTGAGTATTATAACTGAGGACCAGCCTTTAATACAGGATGCAGTAGTGAGTATTATAACTGAGGACCAGCCAGTCTTTAATACAGGATGCAGTAGTATTATAACTGAGGACCAGCCAGTCTTTAATACAGGATGCAGTAGTGAGTATTATAACTGAGGACCAGCCAGCATTTAATACAGGATGCAGTAGTGAGTACTATAACTGAGGACCAGCCTTTAATACAGGATGCTGTAGTGAGTATTATAACTGAGGACCAGCCATTTAATACAGGATGCAGTAGTGTATTATAACTGAGGACCAGCCAGTCTTTAATACAGGATGCAGTAGTGAGTATTATAACTGAGGACCAGCCAGCCTTTAATACAGGATGCAGTAGTGAGTACTATAACTGAGGACCAGCCTTTAATACAGGATGCAGTAGTGAGTATTATAACTGAGGACCAGCCTTTAATACAGGATGTAGTAGTGAGTATTATAACTGAGGACCAGCCAGTCTTTAATACAGGATGCAGTAGTATTATAACTGAGGACCAGCCAGTCTTTAATACAGGATGCAGTAGTGAGTATTATAACTGAGGACCAGCCAGCTTTTAATACAGGATGCAGTAGTGAGTACTATAACTGAGGACCAGCCTTTAATACAGGATGCAGTAGTGAGTATTATAACTGAGGACCAGCCTTTAATACAGGATGCAGTAGTGAGTATTATAACTGAGGACCAGCCTTTAATACAGGATGCAGTGTTGAGTATTATAACTGAGGACCAGCCTTTAATACAGGATGTAGTAGTGAGTATTATAACTGAGGACCAGCCAGCCTTTAATACAGGATGCAGTAGTGAGTATTATAACTGAGGACCAGCCTTTAATACAGGATGTAGTGGTGAGTATTATAACTGAGGACCAGCCAACCTTTAATACAGGATGCAGTAGTGAGTATTATAACTGAGGACCAGCCTTTAATACAGGATGCAGTAGTGAGTATTATAACTGAGGACCATCCTTTAATACAGGATGTAGTGGTGAGTATTATAACTGAGGACCAGCCTTTAATACAGGATGTAGTGGTGAGTATTATAACTGAGGACCAGCCTTTAATACAGGATGTAGTGGTGAGTATTATAACTGAGGACCAGCCAACCTTTAATACAGGATGCAGTAGTGAGTATTATAACTGAGGACCAGCCAACCTTTAATACAGGATGCAGTAGTGAGTTTTATAACTGAGGACCAGCCAGCCTTTAATACAGGATGCAGTAGTGAGTATTATAACTGAGGACCATCCTTTAATACAGGATGCAGTAGTGAGTATTATAACTGAGGACCAGCCAGCCTTTAATACAGGATGCAGTAATGAGTATTATAACTGAGGACCAGCCTTTAATACAGGATGCAGTGGTGAGTATTATAACTGAGGACCAGCCTTTAATACAGGATGTAGTGGTGAGTATTATAACTGAGGACCAGCCTTTAATACAGGATGTAGTAGTGAGTAATATAACTGAGGACCAGCCTTTAATACAGGATGTAGTAGTGAGTATTATAACTGAGGACCAGCCTTTAATACAGGATGCAGTAGTGAGTATTATAACTGAGGACCAGCCATTTAATACAGGATGCAGTAGTGAGTATTATAACTGAGGACCAGCCTTTAATACAGGATGTAGTTGTGAGTATTATAACTGAGGACCAGCCTTTAATACAGGATGTAGTAGTGAGTATTATAACTGAGGACCAGCCTTTAATACAGGATGTAGTGGTGAGTATTATAACTGAGGACCAGCATTTAATACAGGATGTAGTAGTGAGTATTATAACTGAGGACCAGCCTTAATACAGGATGCAGTAGTGAGTATTATAACTGAGGACCAGCCTTTAATACAGGATGTAGTGGTGAGTATTATAACTGAGGACCAGCCTTTAATACAGGATGCAGTAGTGAGTATTATAACTGAGGACCAGCCAGTCTTTAATACAGGATGCAGTAGTGAGTATTATAACTGAGGACCAGCCTTTAATACAGGATGCAGTAGTGAGTATTATACCTGAGGACCAGCCAGCCTTTAATACAGGATGCAGTAGTGAGTATTATAACTGAGGACCATCCTTTAATACAGGATGCAGTAGTGAGTATTATAACTGAGGACCAGCCACCTTTAATACAGGATGCAGTAGTGAGTATTATAACTGAGGACCAGCCTTTAATACAGGATGCAGTAGTGAGTATTATAACTGAGGACCAGCCTTTACTACAGGATGTAGTAGTGAGTATTATAACTGAGGACCAGCCAGCCTTTAATACAGGATGCAGTAGTGAGTATTATAACTGAGGACCAGCCTTTAATACAGGATGTAGTAGTGAGTATTATAACTGAGGACCAGCCTTTAATACAGGATGCAGTAGTGAGTATTATAACTGAGGACCAGCCTTTAATACAGGATGCAGTAGTGAGTATTATAACTGAGGACCAGCCAATTTAATACAGGATGCAGTAGTGAGTATTATAACTGAGGACCAGCCAGCCTTTAATACAGGATGTAGTGAGTATTATAACTGAGGACCAGCCAGCCTTTAATACAGGATGCAGTAGTGAGTATTATAACTGAGGACCAGCCTTTAATACAGGATGCAGTAGTGAGTATTATAACTGAGGACCAGCCTTTAATACAGGATGCAGTAGTGAGTATTATAACTGAGGACCAGCCCTTTAATACAGGATGCAGTAGTGAGTATTATAACTGAGGACCAGCCAGCCTTTAATACAGGATGCAGTAGTGAGTATTATAACTGAGGACCAGCCAGCTTTAATACAGGATGCAGTAGTGAGTATTATAACTGAGGACCAGCCTTTAATACAGGATGCAGTAGTGAGTATTATAACTGAGGACCAGCCAGCCTTTAATACAGGATGCAGTAGTGAGTATTATAACTGAGGACCAGCCTTTAATACAGGATGCAGTAGTGAGTATTATAACTGAGGACCAGCCACCTTTAATACAGGATGCAGTAGTGAGTATTATAACTGAGGACCAGCCAGCCTTTAATACAGGATGCAGTAGTGAGTATTATAACTGAGGACCAGCCAGTCTTTAATACAGGATGCAGTAGTGAGTATTATAACTGAGGACCAGCCACCTTTAATACAGGATGCAGTAGTGAGTATTATAACTGAGGACCAGCCCTTTAATACAGGATGCAGTAGTGAGTATTATAACTGAGGACCAGCCAGCCTTTAATACAGGATGCAGTAGTGAGTATTATAACTGAGGACCAGCCAACCTTTAATACAGGATGCAGTAGTGAGTATTATAACTGAGGACCAGCCAGCCTTTAATACAGGATGCAGTAGTGAGTATTATAACTGAGGACCAGCCAGCCTTTAATACAGGATGCAGTAGTGAGTATTATAACTGAGGACCAGCCCCTTTAATACAGGATGCAGTAGTGAGTATTATAACTGAGGACCAGCCAGCCTTTAATACAGGATGCAGTAGTGAGTATTATAACTGAGGACCAGCCAGCTTTAATACAGGATGCAGTAGTGAGTATTATAACTGAGGACCAGCCAGCCTTTAATACAGGATGCAGTAGTGAGTATTATAACTGAGGACCAGCCAGCCTTTAATACAGGATGCAGTAGTGAGTATTATAACTGAGGACCAGCCATTTAATACAGGATGCAGTAGTGAGTATTATAACTGAGGACCAGCCAGCCTTTAATACAGGATGCAGTAGTGAGTATTATAACTGAGGACCAGCCAACCTTTAATACAGGATGCAGTAGTGAGTATTATAACTGAGGACCAGCCAACTGTCTTTAATACAGGATGCAGTAGTGAGTATTATAACTGAGGACCAGCCAGCCTTTAATACAGGATGCAGTAGTGAGTATTATAACTGAGGACCAGCCCTTTAATACAGGATGCAGTAGTGAGTATTATAACTGAGGACCAGCCAGCCTTTAATACAGGATGCAGTAGTGAGTATTATAACTGAGGACCAGCCACTTTAATACAGGATGCAGTAGTGAGTATTATAACTGAGGACCAGCCAGTCTTTAATACAGGATGCAGTAGTGAGTATTATAACTGAGGACCAGCCAGCCTTTAATACAGGATGCAGTAGTGAGTATTATAACTGAGGACCAGCCTTTAATACAGGATGCAGTAGTGAGTATTATAACTGAGGACCAGCCAGCCTTTAATACAGGATGCAGTAGTGAGTATTATAACTGAGGACCAGCCAGTCTTTAATACAGGATGCAGTAGTGAGTATTATAACTGAGGACCAGCCAGCCTTTAATACAGGATGCAGTAGTGAGTATTATAACTGAGGACCAGCCAGTCTTTAATACAGGATGCAGTAGTGAGTATTATAACTGAGGACCAGCCAGCTTTAATACAGGATGCAGTAGTGAGTATTATAACTGAGGACCAGCCGCCTTTAATACAGGATGCAGTAGTGAGTATTATAACTGAGGACCAGCCAGTCTTTAATACAGGATGCAGTAGTGAGTATTATAACTGAGGACCAGCCAGTTTAATACAGGATGCAGTGGTGAGTATTATAACTGAGGACCAGCCAGTTTAATACAGGATGCAGTAGTGAGTATTATAACTGAGGACCAGCCAGCCTTTAATACAGGATGCAGTGGTGAGTATTATAACTGAGGACCAGCCAGCCTTTAATACAGGATGCAGTAGTGAGTATTATAACTGAGGACCAGCCAGCCTTTAATACAGGATGCAGTGGTGAGTATTATAACTGAGGACCAGCCAGCCTTTAATACAGGACGCAGTAGTGAGTATTATAACTGAGGACCAGCCTTTAATACAGGATGCAGTAGTGAGTATTATAACTGAGGACCAGCCAACCTTTAATACAGGATGCAGTAGTGAGTATTATAACTGAGGACCAGCCAGTCTTTAATACAGGATGCAGTAGTGAGTATTATAACTGAGGACCAGCCAGCCTTTAATACAGGATGCAGTAGTGAGTATTATAACTGAGGACCAGCCAGTCTTTAATACAGGATGCAGTAGTGAGTATTATAACTGAGGACCAGCCAGCCTTTAATACAGGATGCAGTAGTGAGTATTATAACTGAGGACCAGCCCTTTAATACAGGATGCAGTAGTGAGTATTATAACTGAGGACCAGCCAGCCTTTAATACAGGATGCAGTAGTGAGTATTATAACTGAGGACCAGCCAGCCTTTAATACAGGATGCAGTAGTGAGTATTATAACTGAGGACCAGCCTCTTTAATACAGGATGCAGTAGTGAGTATTATAACTGAGGACCAGCCAGCCTTTAATACAGGATGCAGTAGTGAGTATTATAACTGAGGACCAGCCCTTTAATACAGGATGCAGTAGTGAGTATTATAACTGAGGACCAGCCAGCCTTTAATACAGGATGCAGTAGTGAGTATTATAACTGAGGACCAGCCACCTTTAATACAGGATGCAGTAGTGAGTATTATAACTGAGGACCAGCCCTTTAATACAGGATGCAGTAGTGAGTATTATAACTGAGGACCAGCCTTTAATACAGGATGTAGTAGTGAGTATTATAACTGAGGACCAGCCTTTAATACAGGATGTAGTAGTGAGTATTATAACTGAGGACCAGCCTTTAATACAGGATGTAGTAGTGAGTTTTATAACTGAGGACCAGCCTTTAATACAGGATGTAGTGGTGAGTATTATAACTGAGGACCAGCCTTTAATACAGGATGTAGTAGTGAGTATTATAACTGAGGACCAGCCTTTAATACAGGATGTAGTGGTGAGTATTATAACTGAGGACCAGCGAACCTTTAATACAGGATGTAGTAGTGAGTATTATAACTGAGGACCAGCCAGCCTTTAATACAGGATGCAGTAGTGAGTATTATAACTGAGGACCAGCCTTTAATACAGGATGTAGTAGTGAGTATTATAACTGAGGACCAGCCCTTTAATACAGGATGCAGTAGTGAGTATTATAACTGAGGACCAGCCCCTTTAATACAGGATGCAGTAGTGAGTATTATAACTGAGGACCAGCCAACCTTTAATACAGGATGCAGTGGTGAGTATTATAACTGAGGACCAGCCTTTAATACAGGATGCAGTGGTGAGTGAGTATTATAACTGAGGACCAGCCCCTTTAATACAGGATGCAGTAGTGAGTATTATAACTGAGGACCAGCCTTTAATACAGGATGCAGTAGTGAGTATTATAACTGAGGACCAGCCTTTAATACAGGATGCAGTAGTTATTATAACTGAGGACCAGCCTTTAATACAGGATGCAGTAGTGAGTATTATAACTGAGGACCAGCCTTTAATACAGGATGTAGTGGTGAGTATTATAACTGAGGACCACCTTTAATACAGGATGCAGTAGTGAGTATTATAACTGAGGACCAGCCTTTAATACAGGATGTAGTAGTGAGTATTATAACTGAGGACCAGCCTTTAATACAGGATGTAGTAGTGAGTATTATAACTGAGGACCAGCCTTTAATACAGGATGCAGTAGTGAGTATTATATCTGAGGACCAGCCTTTAATACAGGATGTAGTGGTGAGTATTATAACTGAGGACCAGCCTTTAATACAGGATGTAGTGGTGAGTATTATAACTGAGGACCAGCCTTTAATACAGGATGTAGTGGTGAGTATTATAACTGAGGACCAGCCTTTAATACAGGATGCAGTAGTGAGTATTATAACTGAGGACCAGCCTTTAATACAGGATGTAGTGGTGAGTATTATAACTGAGGACCAGCCTTTAATACAGGATGTAGTGGTGAGTATTATAACTGAGGACCAGCCATTTAATACAGGATGCAGTGGTGAGTATTATAACTGAGGACCAGCCTTTAATACAGGATGTAGTGGTGAGTATTATAACTGAGGACCAGCCTTTAATACAGGATGCAGTAGTGAGTATTATAACTGAGGACCAGCCTTTAATACAGGATGCAGTGGTGAGTATTATAACTGAGGACCAGCCACTTTAATACAGGATGCAGTAGTGAGTATTATAACTGAGGACCAGCCTTTAATACAGGATGCAGTGGTGAGTATTATAACTGAGGACCAGCCTTTAATACAGGATGTAGTGGTGAGTATTATAACTGAGGACCAGCCTTTAATACAGGATGCAGTGGTGAGTATTATAACTGAGGACCAGCCTTTAATACAGGATGCAGTGGTGAGTATTATAACTGAGGACCAGCCAGCCTTTAATACAGGATGCAGTAGTGAGTATTATAACTGAGGACCAGCCGCTTTAATACAGGATGCAGTAGTGAGTATTATAACTGAGGACCAGCCTTTAATACAGGATGCAGTAGTGAGTATTATAACTGAGGACCAGCCTTTAATACAGGATGCAGTGGTGAGTATTATAACTGAGGACCAGCCGCCTTTAATACAGGATGCAGTAGTGAGTATTATAACTGAGGACCAGCCCTTTAATACAGGATGCAGTAGTGAGTATTATAACTGAGGACCAGCCAGCCTTTAATACAGGATGCAGTAGTGAGTATTATAACTGAGGACCAGCCAGCCTTTAATACAGGATGCAGTAGTGAGTATTATAACTGAGGACCAGCCCTTTAATACAGGATGCAGTAGTGAGTATTATAACTGAGGACCAGCCATTTAATACAGGATGCAGTAGTGAGTATTATAACTGAGGACCAGCCAGCCTTTAATACAGGATGCAGTAGTGAGTATTATAACTGAGGACCAGCCTTTAATACAGGATGTAGTAGTGAGTATTATAACTGAGGACCAGCCTTAATACAGGATGTGGTAGTGAGTATTATAACTGAGGACCAGCCTTTAATACAGGATGTAGTAGTGAGTATTATAACTGAGGACCAGCCTTTAATACAGGATGTAGTAGTGAGTATTATAACTGAGGACCAGCCTTTAATACAGGATGTAGTAGTGAGTATTATAACTGAGGACCAGCCTTTAATACAGGATGTAGTAGTGAGTATTATAACTGAGGACCAGCCTTTAATACAGGATGTAGTAGTGAGTATTATAACTGAGGACCAGCCAGCTTTTAATACAGGGATGCAGTAGTGAGTATTATAACTGAGGACCAGCCTTTAATACAGGATGCAGTAGTGAGTATTATAACTGAGGACCAGCCTTTAATACAGGATGCAGTAGTGAGTATTATAACTGAGGACCAGCCAACCCTTTAATACAGGATGCAGTAGTGAGTATTATAACTGAGGACCAGCCTTTAATACAGGATGCAGTAGTGAGTATTATAACTGAGGACCAGCCATCCTTTAATACAGGATGCAGTGGTGAGTATTATAACTGAGGACCAGCCAGTCTTTAATACAGGATGCAGTAGTGAGTATTATAACTGAGGACCAGCCCTTTAATACAGGATGCAGTAGTGAGTATTATAACTGAGGACCAGCCTTTAATACAGGATGCAGTAGTGAGTATTATAACTGAGGACCAGCCAGTCTTTAATACAGGATGCAGTAGTGAGTATTATAACTGAGGACCAGCCTTTAATACAGGATGCAGTAGTGAGTATTATAACTGAGGACCAGCCTTTAATACAGGATGCAGTAGTGAGTATTATAACTGAGGACCAGCCTTTAATACAGGATGCAGTAGTGAGTATTATAACTGAGGACCAGCCTTTAATACAGGATGTAGTAGTGAGTATTATAACTGAGGACCAGCCTCTTTAATACAGGATGTAGTGGAGTGTATTATAACTGAGGACCAGCCTTTAATACAGGATGCAGTAGTGAGTATTATAACTGAGGACCAGCCTTTAATACAGGATGCAGTAGTGAGTATTATAACTGAGGACCAGCCTTTAATACAGGATGTAGTAGTAGTATTATAACTGAGGACCAGCCTTTAATACAGGATGTAGTAGTGAGTATTATAACTGAGGACCAGCCTTTAATACAGGATGCAGTAGTGAGTATTATAACTGAGGACCAGCCTTTAATACAGGATGTAGTAGTGAGTATTATAACTGAGGACCAGCCATTTTAATACAGGATGTAGTAGTGAGTATTATAACTGAGGACCAGCCTTTAATACAGGATGTAGTAGTGAGTATTATAACTGAGGACCAGCCTTTAATACAGGATGCAGTGGTGAGTATTATAACTGAGGACCAGCCTTTAATACAGGATGTAGTAGTGAGTATTATAACTGAGGACCAGCCTTTAATACAGGATGCAGTAGTGAGTATTATAACTGAGGACCAGCCTTTAATACAGGATGTAGTAGTGAGTATTATAACTGAGGACCAGCCTTTAATACAGGATGTAGTAGTGAGTATTATAACTGAGGACCAGCCAGCCTTTAATACAGGATGCAGTAGTGAGTATTATAACTGAGGACCAGCCTTTAATACAGGATGCAGTAGTGAGTATTATAACTGAGGACCAGCCAGCCTTTAATACAGGATGCAGTAGTGAGTATTATAACTGAGGACCATCCAGCTTTAATACAGGATGCAGTAGTGAGTATTATAACTGAGGACCAGCCCCTTTAATACAGGATGCAGTAGTGAGTATTATAACTGAGGACCAGCCTTTAATACAGGATGTAGTAGTGAGTATTATAACTGAGGACCAGCCTTTAATACAGGATGTAGTAGTGAGTATTATAACTGAGGACCAGCCCTTTAATACAGGATGCAGTAGTGAGTATTATAACTGAGGACCAGCCTTTAATACAGGATGTAGTGGTGAGTATTATAACTGAGGACCAGCCTTTAATACAGGATGTAGTGGTGAGTATTATAACTGAGGACCAGCCTTTAATACAGGATGCAGTGGTGAGTATTATAACTGAGGACCAGCCTTTAATACAGGATGTAGTAGTGAGTATTATAACTGAGGACCAGCCTTTAATACAGGATGCAGTGGTGAGTATTATAACTGAGGACCAGCCTTTAATACAGGATGTAGTGGTGAGTATTATAACTGAGGACCAGCCTTTAATACAGGATGCAGTAGTGAGTATTATAACTGAGGACCAGCCTTTAATACAGGATGCAGTAGTGAGTATTATAACTGAGGACCAGCCTTTAATACAGGATGTAGTAGTGAGTATTATAACTGAGGACCAGCCTTTAATACAGGATGTAGTAGTGAGTATTATAACTGAGGACCAGCCTTTAATACAGGATGTAGTAGTGAGTATTATAACTGAGGACCAGCCTTTAATACAGGATGCAGTAGTGAGTATTATAACTGAGGACCAGCCTTTAATACAGGATGCAGTAGTGAGTATTATAACTGAGGACCAGCCTTTAATACAGGATGTAGTAGTGGTATTATAACTGAGGACCAGCCTTTAATACAGGATGTAGTAGTGAGTATTATAACTGAGGACCAGCCTTTAATACAGGATGCAGTAGTGAGTATTATAACTGAGGACCAGCCTTTAATACAGGATGCAGTTAGTGGTATTATAACTGAGGACCAGCCTTTAATACAGGATGCAGTAGTGAGTATTATAACTTAGGACCAGCCTTTAATACAGGATGCAGTGGTGAGTATTATAACTGAGGACCAGCCTTTAATACAGGATGCAGTAGTGAGTATTATAACTGAGGACCAGCCTTTAATACAGGATGCAGTAGTGAGTATTATAACTGAGGACCAGCCTTTAATACAGGATGTAGTAGTGAGTATTATAACTGAGGACCAGCCTTTAATACAGGATGTAGTGGTGAGTATTATAACTGAGGACCAGCGCCTTTAATACAGGATGTAGTAGTGAGTATTATAACTGAGGACCAGCCAGCTTTAATACAGGATGCAGTAGTGAGTATTATAACTGAGGACCAGCCTTTAATACAGGATGCAGTGGTGAGTATTATAACTGAGGACCAGCCTTTAATACAGGATGCAGTAGTGAGTATTATAACTGAGGACCAGCCTTTAATACAGGATGTAGTAGTGAGTATTATAACTGAGGACCAGCCTTTAATACAGGATGCAGTAGTGAGTATTATAACTGAGGACCAGCCTTTAATACAGGATGTAGTGGTGAGTATTATAACTGAGGACCAGCCAGCCTTTAATACAGGATGCAGTAGTGAGTATTATAACTGAGGACCAGCCTTTAATACAGGATGCAGTGGTGAGTATTATAACTGAGGACCAGCCATCTTTAATACAGGATGCAGTAGTGAGTATTATAACTGAGGACCAGCCTTTAATACAGGATGTAGTGGTGAGTATTATAACTGAGGACCAGCCTTTAATACAGGATGTAGTGGTGAGTATTATAACTGAGGACCAGTCTTTAATACAGGATGTAGTGGTGAGTATTATAACTGAGGACCAGCCGCCTTTAATACAGGATGCAGTAGTGAGTATTATAACTGAGGACCAGCCTTTAATACAGGATGTAGTGGTGAGTATTATAACTGAGGACCAGCCACCTTTAATACAGGATGCAGTAGTGAGTATTATAACTGAGGACCAGCCTTTAATACAGGATGCAGTGGTGAGTATTATAACTGAGGACCAGCCACTTTAATACAGGATGCAGTAGTGAGTATTATAACTGAGGACCAGCCCCTTTAATACAGGATGCAGTAGTGAGTATTATAACTGAGGACCAGCCTTTAATACAGGATGTAGTGGTGAGTATTATAACTGAGGACCAGCCTTTAATACAGGATGTAGTAGTGAGTATTATAACTGAGGACCAGCCTTTAATACAGGATGCAGTGGTGAGTGAGTATTATAACTGAGGACCAGCCTCTTTAATACAGGATGTAGTAGTGAGTATTATAACTGAGGACCAGCCTTTAATACAGGATGTAGTAGTGAGTATTATAACTGAGGACCAGCCTTTAATACAGGATGTAGTAGTGAGTATTATAACTGAGGACCAGCCGCCTTTAATACAGGATGCAGTAGTGAGTATTATAACTGAGGACCAGCCTTTAATACAGGATGTAGTAGTGAGTATTATAACTGAGGACCAGCCCCTTTAATACAGGATGCAGTAGTGAGTATTATAACTGAGGACCAGCCTTTAATACAGGATGTAGTAGTGAGTATTATAACTGAGGACCAGCCAGCCTTTAATACAGGATGTAGTAGTGAGTATTATAACTGAGGACCAGCCTTTAATACAGGATGTAGTGGTGAGTATTATAACTGAGGACCAGCCCTTTAATACAGGATGTAGTGGTGAGTATTATAACTGAGGACCAGCCTTTAATACAGGATGTAGTAGTGAGTATTATAACTGAGGACCAGCCTTTAATACAGGATGCAGTGGTGAGTATTATAACTGAGGACCAGCCTTTAATACAGGATGCAGTAGTGAGTATTATAACTGAGGACCAGCCCCTTTAATACAGGATGTGTAGTGAGTATTATAACTGAGGACCAGCCTTTAATACAGGATGCAGTAGTGAGTATTATAACTGAGGACCAGCCTTTAATACAGGATGTAGTAGTGAGTATTATAACTGAGGACCAGCCCCTTTAATACAGGATGTAGTGGTGAGTATTATAACTGAGGACCAGCCTTTAATACAGGATGCAGTGGTGAGTATTATAACTGAGGACCAGCCCTTTAATACAGGATGCAGTAGTGAGTATTATAACTGAGGACCAGCCTTTAATACAGGATGTAGTGGTGAGTATTATAACTGAGGACCAGTCTTTAATACAGGATGTAGTAGTGAGTATTATAACTGATGACCAGCCTTTAATACAGGATGTAGTGGTGAGTATTATAACTGAGGACCAGCCAACTTTAATACAGGATGCAGTAGTGAGTATTATAACTGAGGACCAGCCTTTAATACAGGATGCAGTAGTGAGTATTATAACTGAGGACCAGCCTTTAATACAGGATGTAGTAGTGAGTATTATAACTGAGGACCAGCCTTTAATACAGGATGCAGTTGTAAGTATTATAACTGAGGACCAGCTTTAATACAGGATGCAGTAGTGAGTATTATAACTGAGGACCAGCCCTTTAATACAGGATGCAGTGGTGAGTATTATAACTGAGGACCAGCCATTTAATACAGGATGCAGTGAGTGAGTATTATAACTGAGGACCAGCCTTTAATACAGGATGCAGTGGTGAGTATTATAACTGAGGACCAGCCTTTAATACAGGATGTAGTGGTGAGTATTATAACTGAGGACCAGCCTTTAATACAGGATGTAGTAGTGAGTATTATAACTGAGGACCAGCCACCTTTAATACAGGATGTAGTAGTGAGTATTATAACTGAGGACCAGCCTTTAATACAGGATGTAGTGGTAGTATTATAACTGAGGACCAGCCTTTAATACAGGATGTAGTGGTGAGTATTATAACTGAGGACCAGCCTTTAATACAGGATGTAGTAGTGAGTATTATAACTGAGGACCAGCCTTTAATACAGGATGCAGTAGTGAGTATTATAACTGAGGACCAGCCAGCTTTTAATACAGGATGCAGTAGTGAGTATTATAACTGAGGACCATCCTTTAATACAGGATGCAGTGTTGAGTATTATAACTGAGGACCAGAGCCTTTAATACAGGATGTAGTGGTGAGTATTATAACTGAGGACCAGCCTTTAATACAGGATGCAGTGGTGAGTATTATAACTGAGGACCAGCCTTTAATACAGGATGTAGTGGTGAGTATTATAACTGAGGACCAGCCATCCTTTAATACAGGATGCAGTAGTGAGTATTATAACTGAGGACCAGCCAGCCTTTAATACAGGATGCAGTAGTGAGTATTATAACTGAGGACCAGCCAGCTTTAATACAGGATGCAGTAGTGAGTATTATAACTGAGGACCAGCCATCTTTAATACAGGATGTAGTAGTGAGTATTATAACTGAGGACCAGCCCTTTAATACAGGATGTAGTAGTGAGTATTATAACTGAGGACCAGCCTTTAATACAGGATGTAGTGGTGAGTATTATAACTGAGGACCAGCCTTTAATACAGGATGTTAGTGAGTATTATAACTGAGGACCAGCCCTTTAATACAGGATGTAGTGGTGAGTATTATAACTGAGGACCAGCCTTTAATACAGGATGTAGTGGTGAGTATTATAACTGAGGACCAGCCTTTAATACAGGATGTAGTGTTGAGTATTATAACTGAGGACCAGCCCTTTAATACAGGATGCAGTAGTGAGTATTATAACTGAGGACCAGCCTTTAATACAGGATGTAGTAGTGAGTATTATAACTGAGGACCAGCCTTTAATACAGGATGCAGTGGTGAGTATTATAACTGAGGACCAGCCATTTAATACAGGATGCAGTAGTGAGTATTATAACTGAGGACCAGCCTTTAATACAGGATGCAGTAGTGAGTATTATAACTGAGGACATGCCAGCCTTTAATACAGGATGTAGTGGTGAGTATTATAACTGAGGACCAGCCTTTAATACAGGATGTAGTGGTGAGTATTATAACTGAGGACCAGCCTTTAATACAGGATGTAGTGGTGAGTATTATAACTGAGGACCAGCCTTTAATACAGGATGCAGTAGTGAGTATTATAACTGAGGACCAGCCTTTAATACAGGATGTAGTAGTGAGTATTATAACTGAGGACCAGCCTTTAATACAGGATGTAGTAGTGAGTATTATAACTGAGGACCAGCCTTTAATACAGGATGCAGTGGTGAGTATTATAACTGAGGACCAGCCTTTAATACAGGATGCAGTGGTGAGTATTATAACTGAGGACCAGCCTTTAATACAGGATGTAGTGGTGAGTATTATAACTGAGGACCAGCCTTTAATACAGGATGCAGTAGTGAGTATTATAACTGAGGACCAGCCTTTAATACAGGATGCAGTGGTGAGTATTATAACTGAGGACCAGCCACTTTAATACAGGATGTAGTGGTGAGTATTATAACTGAGGACCAGCCTTTAATACAGGATGTAGTAGTGAGTATTATAACTGAGGACCAGCTTTAATACAGGATGTAGTGGTGAGTATTATAACTGAGGACCAGCCCTTTAATACAGGATGTAGTGGTGAGTATTATAACTGAGGACCAGCCTTTAATACAGGATGTAGTGGTGAGTATTATAACTGAGGACCAGCCTTTAATACAGGATGCAGTAGTGAGTATTATAACTGAGGACCAGCCTTTAATACAGGATGCAGTAGTGAGTATTATAACTGAGGACCAGCCACCTTTAATACAGGATGCAGTAGTGAGTATTATAACTGAGGACCAGCCTTTAATACAGGATGCAGTGGTGAGTATTATAACTGAGGACCAGCCAGTCTTTAATACAGGATGCAGTAGTGAGTATTATAACTGAGGACCAGCCACCTTTAATACAGGATGCAGTAGTGAGTATTATAACTGAGGACCAGCCTTTAATACAGGATGCAGGGTAGTGAGTATTATAACTGAGGACCAGCCAGCCTTTAATACAGGATGCAGTAGTGAGTATTATAACTGAGGACCAGCCAGCCTTTAATACAGGATGCAGTAGTGAGTATTATAACTGAGGACCAGCCAGCCTTTAATACAGGATGCAGTAGTGAGTATTATAACTGAGGACCAGCCTTTAATACAGGATGCAGTAGTGAGTATTATAACTGAGGACCAGCCAACTTTAATACAGGATGTAGTAGTGAGTATTATAACTGAGGACCAGCCATTTAATACAGGATGCAGTAGTAGAGTATTATAACTGAGGACCAGCCTTTAATACAGGATGCAGTAGTGAGTATTATAACTGAGGACCACCAGCCTTTAATACAGGATGTAGTAGTGAGTACTATAACTGAGGACCAGCCTTTAATACAGGATGTAGTGGTGAGTATTATAACTGAGGACCAGCCTTTAATACAGGATGTAGTAGTGAGTATTATAACTGAGGACCAGCCTTTAATACAGGATGTAGTGGTGAGTATTATAACTGAGGACCAGCCTTTAATACAGGATGTAGTAGTGAGTATTATAACTGAGGACCAGCCTTTAATACAGGATGCAGTAGTGAGTATTATAACTGAGGACCAGCCACCTTTAATACAGGATGTAGTGGTGAGTATTATAACTGAGGACCAGCCTTTAATACAGGATGTAGTAGTGAGTATTATAACTGAGGACCAGCCAGCCTTTAATACAGGATGCAGTAGTGAGTATTATAACTGAGGACCAGCCTTTAATACAGGATGCAGTAGTGAGTATTATAACCGAGGACCAGCCAGTCTTTAATACAGGATGCAGTAGTGAGTATTATAACTGAGGACCAGCCAACCTTTAATACAGGATGCAGTAGTGAGTATTATAACTGAGGACCAGCCAGTCTTTAATACAGGATGCAGTAGTGAGTATTATAACTGAGGACCAGCCATTTAGATACAGGATGCAGTAGTGAGTATTATAACTGAGGACCAGCCAGCCTTTAATACAGGATGCAGTAGTGAGTATTATAACTGAGGACCAGCCAGTTTAATACAGGATGCAGTGGTGAGTATTATAACTGAGGACCAGCCTTTAATACAGGATGTAGTGGTGAGTATTATAACTGAGGACCAGCCTTTAATACAGGATGCAGTGGTGAGTATTATAACTGAGGACCAGCCATTTAATACAGGATGTAGTAGTGAGTATTATAACTGAGGACCAGCGTCTTTAATACAGGATGCAGTAGTGAGTATTATAACTGAGGACCAGCCAGCCTTTAATACAGGATGCAGTAGTGAGTATTATAACTGAGGACCAGCCTTTAATACAGGATGCAGTGGTGAGTATTATAACTGAGGACCAGCCTTTAATACAGGATGTAGTAGTGAGTATTATAACTGAGGACCAGCCGCCTTTAATACAGGATGTAGTAGTGAGTATTATAACTGAGGACCAGCCATTTAATACAGGATGCAGTAGTGAGTATTATAACTGAGGACCAGCCAGCCTTTAATACAGGATGCAGTAGTGAGTATTATAACTGAGGACCAGCCAGTCTTTAATACAGGATGCAGTAGTGAGTATTATAACTGAGGACCAGCCACCTTTAATACAGGATGCAGTAGTGAGTATTATAACTGAGGACCAGCCACTTTAATACAGGATGCAGTAGTGAGTATTATAACTGAGGACCAGCCAGCCTTTAATACAGGATGCAGTAGTGAGTATTATAACTGAGGACCAGCCAGCTTTAATACAGGATGCAGTAGTGAGTATTATAACTGAGGACCAGCCGTCTTTAATACAGGATGCAGTAGTGAGTATTATAACTGAGGACCAGCCAGCCTTTAATACAGGATGCAGTAGTGAGTATTATAACTGAGGACCAGCCTTTAATACAGGATGCAGTAGTGAGTATTATAACTGAGGACCAGCCTTTAATACAGGATGTAGTAGTGAGTATTATAACTGAGGACCAGCCAGCTTTAATACAGGATGTAGTGGTGAGTATTATAACTGAGGACCAGCCTTTAATACAGGATGCAGTGGTGAGTATTATAACTGAGGACCAGCCTTTAATACAGGATGTAGTGGTGAGTATTATAACTGAGGACCAGCCATTTAATACAGGATGTAGTAGTGAGTATTATAACTGAGGACCAGCCTTTAATACAGGATGCAGTGGTGAGTATTATAACTGAGGACCAGCCACTCTTTAATACAGGATGCAGTAGTGAGTATTATAACTGAGGACCAGCCTTTAATACAGGATGCAGTGGTGAGTATTATAACTGAGGACCAGCCAGCTTTTAATACAGGATGCAGTAGTGAGTATTATAACTGAGGACCAGCCTTTAATACAGGATGCAGTAGTGAGTATTATAACTGAGGACCAGTCTTTAATACAGGATGTAGTGGTGAGTATTATAACTGAGGACCAGCCTTTAATACAGGATGTAGTAGTGAGTATTATAACTGAGGACCAGCCTTTAATACAGGATGCAGTGGTGAGTATTATAACTGAGGACCAGCCTTTAATACAGGATGTAGTGGTGAGTATTATAACTGAGGACCAGCCTTTAATACAGGATGTAGTAGTGAGTATTATAACTGAGGACCAGCCTTTAATACAGGATGTAGTGGTGAGTATTATAACTGAGGACCAGCCTTTAATACAGGATGCAGTAGTGAGTATTATAACTGAGGACCAGCCTTTAATACAGGATGCAGTAGTGAGTATTATAACTGAGGACCAGCCTTTAATACAGGATGTAGTAGTGAGTATTATAACTGAGGACCAGCTTTAATACAGGATGTAGTAGTGAGTATTATAACTGAGGACCAGCCTTTAATACAGGATGCAGTAGTGAGTATTATAACTGAGGACCAGCCTTTAATACAGGATGTAGTGGTGAGTATTATAACTGAGGACCAGCCAGCCTTTAATACAGGATGCAGTAGTGAGTATTATAACTGAGGACCAGCAGCCTTTAATACAGGATGCAGTGGTGAGTATTATAACTGAGGACCAGCCTTTAATACAGGATGCAGTAGTGAGTATTATAACTGAGGACCAGCCTTCAATACAGGATGTAGTAGTGAGTATTATAACTGAGGACCAGCCTTTAATACAGGATGCAGTGGTGAGTATTATAACTGAGGACCAGCCACCTTTAATACAGGATGCAGTAGTGAGTATTATAACTGAGGACCAGCCAGTCTTTAATACAGGATGCAGTAGTGAGTATTATAACTGAGGACCAGCCAGCCTTTAATACAGGATGGTATGTGAGTATTATAACTGAGGACCAGCCAGTTTAATACAGGATGCAGTAGTGAGTATTATAACTGAGGACCAGCCAGCCTTTAATACAGGATGCAGTAGTGAGTATTATAACTGAGGACCAGCCAACCCTTTAATACAGGATGCAGTAGTGAGTATTATAACTGAGGACCAGCCAGTCTTTAATACAGGATGCAGTAGTGAGTATTATAACTGAGGACCAGCCAGCCTTTAATACAGGATGCAGTAGTGAGTATTATAACTGAGGACCAGCCTTTAATACAGGATGCAGTAGTGAGTATTATAACTGAGGACCAGTCCCTTTAATACAGGATGCAGTAGTGAGTATTATAACTGAGGACCAGCCCCTTTAATACAGGATGTAGTAGTGAGTATTATAACTGAGGACCAGCCTTTAATACAGGATGCAGTAGTGAGTATTATAACTGAGGACCAGCCTTTAATACAGGATGTAGTGGTGAGTATTATAACTGAGGACCAGCCTTTAATACAGGATGTAGTAGTGAGTATTATAACTGAGGACCAGCCTTTAATACAGGATGCAGTAGTGAGTATTATAACTGAGGACCAGCCCTTTAATACAGGATGCAGTAGTGAGTATTATAACTGAGGACCAGCCGCCTTTAATACAGGATGCAGTAGTGAGTATTATAACTGAGGACCAGCCAGCCTTTAATACAGGATGCAGTAGTGAGTATTATAACTGAGGACCAGCCCTTTAATACAGGATGCAGTAGTATTATAACTGAGGACCAGCCCTTTAATACAGGATGCAGTAGTGAGTATTATAACTGAGGACCAGCCAGCCTTTAATACAGGATGCAGTAGTGAGTATTATAACTGAGACCAGCCAGTCTTTAATACAGGATGCAGTAGTGAGTATTATAACTGAGGACCAGCCCTTTAATACAGGATGCAGTAGTGAGTATTATAACTGAGGACCAGCCTTTAATACAGGATGCAGTAGTGAGTATTATAACTGAGGACCAGCCTTTAACCACAGGATGTAGTAGTGAGTATTATAAACTGAGGACCAGCCTTTAATACAGGATGTAGTGGTGAGTATTATAACTGAGACCACCGCCTTTAATACAGGATGTAGTAGTGAGTATTATAACTGAGGACCAGCCTTTAATACAGGATGTAGTGGTGAGTATTATAACTGAGGGACCAGCCTTTAATACAGGATGTAGTGGTGAGTATTATAACTGAGGACCAGCCTTTAATACAGGATGTAGTGGTGAGTATTATAACTGAGGACCAGCCTTTAATACAGGATGTAGTAGTGAGTATTATAACTGAGGACCAGCCTTTAATACAGGATGCAGTAGTGAGTATTATAACTGAGGACCAGCCAGCCTTTAACGGCCACAGGATGCAGTAGTGAGTATTATAACTGAGGACCATCCTTTAATACAGGATGCAGTGTTGAGTATTATAACTGAGGACCAGCTTTAATACAGGATGTAGTGGTGAGTATTATAACTGAGGACCAGCCGGTTTTAATACAGGATGTAGTAGTGAGTATTATAACTGAGGACCAGCCTTTAATACAGGATGTAGTAGTGAGTATTATAACTGAGGACCAGCCAGCCTTTAATACAGGATGCAGTAGTGAGTATTATAACTGAGGACCAGCCAACTTTTAATACAGGATGCAGTAGTGAGTATTATAACTGAGGACCAGCCTTTAATACAGGATGCAGTAGTGAGTATTATAACTGAGGACCAGCCTTTAATACAGGATGCGTAGTGAGTATTATAACTGAGGACCAGCCAACCTTTAATACAGGATGCAGTAGTGAGTATTATAACTGAGGACCAGCCAGTCTTTAATACAGGATGCAGTAGTGAGTATTATAACTGAGGACCAGCCAGCCTTTAATACAGGATGTAGTAGTGAGTATTATAACTGAGGACCAGCCTTTAATACAGGATGCAGTAGTAAGTATTATAACTGAGGACCAGCTTTATTACAGGATGCAGTAGTGAGTATTATAACTGAGACCAGCCTTTATTACAGGATGTAGTAGTGAGTATTATAACTGAGGACCAGCCTTTAATACAGGATGTAGTAGTGAGTATTATAACTGAGGACCAGTCTTTAATACAGGATGTAGTGGTGAGTATTATAACTGAGGACCAGCCTTTAATACAGGATGTAGTGGTGAGTATTATAACTGAGGACCAGCCTTTAATACAGGATGTAGTGGTGAGTATTATAACTGAGGACCAGCCTTTAATACAGGATGTAAAGTGAGTATTATAACTGAGGACCAGCCTTTAACACAGGATGTAGTGGTGAGTATTATAACTTGAGGACCAGCCGTTTAATACAGGATGTAGTAGTGAGGTATTATAACTGAGGACCATCCTTTAACACAGGATGTAGTGGTTAGTATTAGTAGCACTGAGGACCAGCCTTTAATACAGGATGCTAGTGGTGAGTATTATAACTGAGGACCATCAGCCTTTAATACAGGATTCAGTGGTGAGTATTATAACTGAGGACCAGCCTTTAATACAGGATGCAGTGGTGAGTATTATAACTGAGGGACCAGCCACCTTTATATACAGGATGCAGTAGTGAGTATTATAACTGAGGACCAGCCGCTTTAATACAGTGATGCAGTAGTGAGTATTATAACTGAGGACCAGCCTTTTTACAGGATGCAGTAGTGAGTATTATAACTGAGGACCAGCCCTTTAATACAGGATGCAGTAGTGAGTATTATAACTGAGGAACCAGCCTTTAATACAGGATGCAGTAGTGAGTATTATAACTGAGGACCAGCCAACCTTTAATACAGGATGCAGTAGTGAGTATTATAACTGAGGACCAGCCAGCCTTTAATACAGGATGCAGTAGTGAGTATTATAACTGAGGACCAGCCTTTAATACAGGATGCAGTGTGATATTATAACTGAGGACCCTTTAATACAGGATGCAGTGGTGGGGTAGTTATAGCTAGGACCGCCTTTTAATACAGGATGCTAGTGATATTATACTAACACCTTTAATAAGGATGTAGTAGTGATATTATAACTGAGGACCCCGTTTAATACAGGATGCATGTTGTAAGTAGTAACTGAGACCCTTTTATCGATTTGTATTATAACTAGACCACCATTTTAATACAGGATCGTAGTGTATTATAACTGAGACCACCAGTCTTTAATACAGATGTAGTGTAAGTGCTGTAACTAGGACCTTTAATCGGATGCAGTAGTGAGTATTATAACTGAGGACCCCCTTTTTACAGGATTATTTATTCTATAACTTCGACCCTTTTACAGATGCATTTGGTATTATAACTTGAGACCAGGTCTTTATTACAGGATGTAGTAGTGAGTATTATAACTGAGACCAGCCACCTTTAATACATGCAGTGGTATTATTATAACTGAGGACCGCCTTTATACAGGATGTAGTGGTGAGTATTATAACTGAGGACCAGCCACTTTAATACGGGATGCAGTAGTGAGTATTATAACTGCGGACCACCCAATTTCATACAGGATGCAGTAGTGATATTATAACTGAACCAGCCCTTTAATACAGGATGCAGTAGTGAGTATCTATAACTAGACGCCAGCTTTATTACAGGATGCCGTATTGAGTATTAATAACTGAGGACCATTTATACGATGCATAGTATATTAAAACTAGGATCAGCCAGCCTTTAATACGGATGCAGTAGTGATATTATAACTGAGGACCAGCCATTTTAATACAGATGCAGTGTTGATAATTATAACTGAGACCATTCTTTAATCAGATTTAGTGATACTATACTAGACACTTTAATACGATATAGTGATATTATAACTGAGGACCACCTTTAATAAGGATGTAGTGTGAGTATTATAAAACTGAGGACCATGCCAGCTTTATACAGGATGTAGTAGTGAGTATTATAACTGAGACCCCCCCTTTAATACAGGATGTAGTGGTGAGTATTATAACTGAGGACCACCCCTTTAATACAGGATGTAGTAGTGAGTTTTAAAACTGAGGACCAGCCACCTTTAATACAGGATGTAGTGGTGATATTAAAACTGAGGACCACCTTTAATACAGGATGTAGTGGTGAATAATTATAACTGAACCATCCATCTTTCATACAGAGTGTAGTAGTATTATAACTAACTTTAATACAGGATGCAGTAGTGAGTATTATAACTAACCTTAATACAGGATGCAGTAGTGAGTATTATAACTAACCCTTTAATACAGATGCAGTATGTATTATCTGAGGACCTTCCGTTTAATACAGGATGCAGTAGTAGTATTATAACCGAACCATTTTTAATACAGGATGCAGTGTTGAGTATTATCAACTAGACCACCTTTAATAGGATGTATAGTGAGTATTATAACTGAGACCCCTTTAATACGGATGCAGTAGTGAGTATTATAACTGAGGACCGGCCTTTAATGCAGATTGTGTGAGTATTATAACTGAGACACCACCTTTTAATACAGGATGCAGTAGTGAGTATTATAACTGAGACCAGCCTTTAATACAGGATGCTAGTGAATATTATAACTGAGACCCCTTTACTACAGGATGTAGTTTATAACTGAGACCTTTAATACAGGATGTAGTAGTAGTATTATATCTGAGGACCAGCCTTTATTACAGGATGTAGTGGTTAGTATTATAACTGAACCACCCTTTATTACAGGATGCAGTGGTGAGTATTATAACTGAGGACACCTTTAATACAGGATGTTGGTAGGTATTATAACTGAGACCAGCCTTTAATACAGGATCATATACTATTATAACTGCCCTTTAATCCGATGACAGTCGTTGAGTATTCTAGCTGAGATTTAATACCGTATGTTTAATATTATAACTGAGGACCGCCTTTAATACCCAGGATGTAGTGGTGATATTATAATCAGACCACCACCTTTATTACAGGATGCATAGTGATATTGCAACTAGACCTTTTTTTTCGCATCCTTCTAAGTTTTATATTATAACTAGACCCATTTTAATACAGATGCATATAGTATTACCTTAACTGAGACCACTTTATACAGATGTTTAGTGAGTACTATAACTACCCCTTTTCAATAGTGAATTTATAACTGGCCGCCTTTAATACGATGTAGTAGTGAGTATTATAACTGAGGACCAGCTTTAATACAGGATGTAGTAGTGAGTATTATAACTAACCCCTTTAATCAGATGTAGTAGTATATTATAACTAACCATTTAATCATGAGTGTTATTATACTGAACCACCTTTACTACCCAGGATGCAGTAGTGAGTATTATAACTGAGGACCAGCCTTTAATACAGGATGTATTGGTGAGTATTATAACTGAGGACCAGCCTTTTAATACGGATGTAGTAGTAGAGTATTATAACTGAGGTCCCCTTTAATCGATGCGGTAGTGAGTATTATAACTGAGGACCACTCTTTAATCCAGGATTAGTAGTGAGTATTATAACTGAAACATCAACCTTTAATACAGGATTAGTAGTAAGTATTATAACTGAGGACCACTTTAATACAGGATGTAGTGTGAGTATTATAACTAGACCATTTAATACAGGATGTGTGGTGATAATATAACTGAGGACCTTTAATACAGGATGTAGTGGTGAGTATGTATAACTGAGGACCCCCCTTTACTCACAGGATTCTTTGATATTATAACTAACCACAACCTTTAATACGATGCATAGTAATATTATAACTAGGACCATCCATTTTATACAGGATGCATTAAGTATTATAACTGAGACCCCTTTAATACAGGAGATATAGTAGTTATTATAACTGAACCACCTTTAGCTACAGGATGCAGTAGTAGTATTATAACTGAGGACCTTTAATACAGGATGCAGTGGTGAGTATTATAACTGAGGGACCACCCCATTTATACAGGATGCAGTAGTGAGGATTATAACTGAGGACCAGCCTTTAATACAGGATGCAGTAGTGAGTATTATAACTGAGGACCCCTTTAATACAGGATGCAGTGGTGAGTATTATAACTGAGGACCAGCCTTTAATACAGGATGCAGTCGTGAGTATTATAACTGAGGACCAGCCATTTAATACAGGATGCAGTAGTGAGTATTATAACTGAGGACCAGCCACCTTTAATACAGGATGCAGTAGTGAGTATTATAACTGAGGACCAGCCTTTAACACAGGATGCGTGGGTGGGGAGTATTATAACTTTGAGGACCAGCCTTTTAATACAGGATGCACGTGGTGAGTATTATAACTACGAGGACCAACCTTTAATACAGGATGTAGTAGTGAGTATTATAACTGAGGACCAGCCTTTAATACAGGATGCAGTAGTGAGTATTATAACTGAGGACCAGCCTTTAATACAGGATGTAGTGGTGAGTATTATAACTGAGGACCAGCCTGTTAATACAGGATGCAGTAGTGAGTATTATAACTGAGGACCACCTTTAATACAGGATGCAGTGGTGAGTATTATAACTAGAGGACCAGCCTTTAATACAGGACATGCAGTGGTAGTATTATAACTGAGGACCAGCCTTTACACAGGATGTAATAGTAGTATTATAACGTTGAGGACCAGCCCATTTAATACAGGATGCAGTAGTGAGTATTAGTAACTGAGGACCAGCCAACTTTTAATACAGGATGCAGTAGTGAGTATTATAACTGAGGACCAGCCAGTCTTTAATACAGGATGCAGTGGTGAGTATTATAACTGAGGACCAGCCTTTAATACAGGATGCAGTGTGAGTATTATAACTGAGGACCAGCCTTTAATACAGGATGCAGTAGTGAGTATTATAACTGAGGACCAGCCTTTAATACAGGATGCAGTGGTGAGTAATTATAACTGAGGACCAGCCATCTTTAATACAGGATGCAGTAGTGAGTATTATAACTGAGGACCAGCCAGTCTTTAATACAGGATGCGGTGTGAGTTTATAACTGAGGACCAGCCCCTTTAATACAGGATGCAGTGGTGAGTATTATAACTGAGGACCAGCCTTTAATACAGGATGTGTAGTGAGTATTATAACTGAGGACCAGCCTCTTTAATACAGGATGTAGTAGTATTATAACTGAGGACCAGCCATCTTTAATACAGGATGCAGTAGTGAGTATTATAACTGAGGACCAGCCTTTAACACAGGATGCGGTAGTAGTATTATAACTGAGGACCCAGCCTTTAATACAGGATGCAGTAGTGATATTATAACTCTTCGAGGACCAGCCTTTAATACAGGATGTCAGTGGTGAGTATTATAACTGAGGACCAGCCTTTAATACAGGATGCAGTGGTAGTATTATAACTGAGGACCAGCCTTTAATACAGGATGTAGTGGTGAGTATTATAACTGAGGACCAGCCTTTAATACAGGATGTGTAGTGAGTATTATAACTCTTTAATACGGGATGTAGTGGTGAGTATTATAACTGAGGACCAGCCAACCTTTAATACAGGATGCAGTAGTGAGTAATTTATAACTGAGGACCAGCCTTTATCGGATGCAGTGGTGAGTATTATAACTGAGGACCAGCCTTTAATACAGGATGCAGTGGTGAGTATTATAACTGAGAACCAGCCTTTAATACAGGATGTAGTGGTGAGTATTATAACTGAGGACCAGCCTTTAATACAGGATGTAGTGTGAGTATTATAACTGAGGACCAGCCTTTAATACAGGATGCAGTAGTGAGTATTATAACTGAGGACCAGCCTTAATACAGGATGTAGTGGCTGAGTATTATAACTGAGGACCAGCCTTTAATACAGGATGCAGTAGTGAGTATTATAACTGAGGACCAGCCAGCCTTTAATACAGGATGCAGTAGTGAGTATTTGAACTGGAGGACCATCCTTTAATACAGGATGCGTAGTGAGTATTATAACTGAGGACCAGCCTAGCCTTTAATACAGGATGCAGTAGTGAGTATTATAACTGAGGACCAGCCTTTAATACAGGATGTAGTTTGGTGAGTATTATAACTGAGGACCAGTCTTTTAATACAGGATGTAGTAGTGAGTATTATAACTGGAGGACCAGCCAGCCTTTAATACAGGATGCAGTAGTGAGTATTATAACTGAGGACCAGCCTTTAATACAGGATGTAGTGGTGAGTATTATAACTGAAGACCAGCCTTTAACACAGGATGTAGTAGTGAGTATTATAACTGAGGACCAGCCTTTAATACAGGATGCAGTAGTGAGTATTATAACTGAGGACCAACCTTTAATACAGGATGCAGTGGTGAGTATTATAACTGAGACCAGCCTTTAATACAGGATGCAGTGGTGAGTATTATAACTGAGACCTCTTTAATGATCATATATATTATAACTGAGGACCAGCCATTTAATACAGGATGTGTGAGTGAGTATTATAACTGAGACCAGCCAACTTTAATACAGGATGCAGTAGTGAGTATTATAACTGAGGACCAGCCTTTAATACAGGATGTTAGTAGTGAGTATTATAACTGAGGACCAGCCTTTAATACAGGATGTAGTGGTGAGTATTATAACTTGAGGACCACCTTTAATACAGGATGTAGTAGTGAGTATTATAACTGAGGACCAGCCTTTAATACAGGATGTAGTGGTGAGTATTATAACTGAGGACCATTACCTTTAATACAGGATGTAGTAGTGAGTATTATAACTGAGGACCAGCCTTTAATACAGGGATGTAGTGGTGAGTATTTAACTGAGGACCAGCCAGACTTTAATACAGGATGCAGTAAGTGAGTTTTATAACTGAGGACCAACCAGCTTTAATACAGGATGTAGTAGTGAGTATTTCAACTGAGGACCAGCCTTTAATACAGGATGTAGTGGTGAATATTATGAACTGAGGACCACCTTTAATACAGGATGTAGTGGTGAGTATTATAACTTCGAGGACCAGCCAGCTTTAATACAGGATGCAGTAGTGAGTATTATAACTGAGGACCAAGCCTTTAATACAGGATGCAGTGGTGAGTATTATAACTGAGGACCAGCCAGCTTTAATACAGGATGCTGTCGTAGTGAGTATTATAACTGAGGACCAGCCTTTAATACAGGATGCGTGGTGAGTATTATAACTGAGGACCAGCCTTTAATACAGGATGCAGTGATGAGTATTATAACTGAGGACCAGCCATTTTAATACAGGATGTAGTGGTGAGTATTATAACTGAGGACCAGCCTTTGAATACAGGATGCAGTGGTGAGTATTATAACTGAGGACCAGCCTTTAATACAGGATGCAGTGGTGAGTATTATAACTGAGGACCAGCTCAATCTTTAATACAGGATGCAGTAGTGAGTATTACTAACTGAGGACCAGCCAACTTTAATACAGGATGCGTAGTGAGTATTATAACTGAGGACCACCAGCCTTTAATACCGGATGCAGTGGTGAGTATTATAACTGAGGACCAGCCTTTATTACAGGATGCAGTGGTGAGTATTATAACTGAGGACCAGCCAGTCTTTAATACAGGATGCGTAGTGAGTATTATAACTGAGGACCAGCCAGCTTTAATACAGGATGCGGGTAGTGAGTATTATAACTGAGGACCAGCCACCTTTAATACAGGATGCAGTAGTGAGTATTATAACTGAGGACCAGCCAACCTTTAATACAGGATGCAGTAGTGAGTATTATAACTGAGGACCAGCCAGCTTTAATACAGGATGCTGTAGTGAGTATTATAACTGAGGACCAGCCAGCCTTTAATACAGGATGCGTAGTGAGTATTATAACTGAGGACCAGCCTTTAATACAGGATGTAGTAGTGAGTATTATAACTGAGGACCAGCCAGCCTTTAATACAGGATGCAGTAGTGTGTATTATAACTGAGGACCAGCCGACTTTATTACAGGATGCAGTAGTGTGAGTATTATAACTGAGGACCAGCCAGCCTTTAATACAGGATGCAGTAGTGAGTATTATAACTGAGGACCAGCCTTGTAATACAGACGATGCAGTGTGAGTATTATAACTGAGGACCAGCCTTTAATACAGGATGTAGTAGTGAGTATTATACAACTGAGGACCAGCCAGCCTTTAATACAGGATGCAGTAGTGTATTATAACTGAGGACCAGCCTTTAATACAGGATGCAGTAGTGAGTATTATAACTGAGGACCAGCCAGCCCCTTTAATACGGGATGTAGTAGTGAGTACTATAACTGAGGACCAGCCTTTAGTCACAGGATGCAGTAGTGAGTATTATAACTGAGGACCAGCCTTTAATACAGGATGTAGTAGTGAGTATTATAACTGAGGACCACCTTTAATACAGGATGCGGTGGTGAGTATTATAACTGAGGACCAGCCTTTAATACAGGATGCTAGTGGAGTATTATAACTGAGGACCAGCCAGCTTTAATACAGGATGGTAGTGAGTATTATAACTGAGGACCAGCCTTTAATACAGGATGCGTGGTGAGTATTATAACTGAGGACCAGCCAACCTTTAATACAGGATGCGTAGTGAGTATTATAACTGAGGACCAGCCTTTAATACAGGATGCAGTGGTGAGTATTATAACTGAGGACCAGCCTTTAATACAGGATGTAGTGGTGAGTATTATAACTGAGGACCAGCCGTTTTAATACAGGATGCAGTGGTGAGTATTATAACTGAGGACCAGCCTTTAATACAGGATGTAGTGGTGAGTATTATAACTGAGGACCAGCCTTTAATACAGGATGCAGTAGTGAGTATTATAACTGAGGACCAGCCTTTAATACAGGATGCAGTAGTGAGTATTATAACTGAGGACCAGCCTTTAGTACAGGATGTAGTAGTGAGTATTATAACTGAGGACCAGCTAGCTTTAATACAGGATGCAGTAGTGAGTATTATAACTGAGGACCACCTTTAATACAGGATGTAGTGGTGAGTATTATAACTGAGGACCAGCCTTTAATACAGGATGCAGTAGTGAGTAATTATAACTGAGGACCAGCCTTTAATACAGGATGTAGTGGTGAGTATTATAACTGAGGACCCGGGGCCTTTAATACAGGATGCAGTAGTGAGTATTTATAACTGAGGACCAGCCAGCCTTTAATACAGGATGCAGTGGTGAGTATTATAACTGAGGACCAGCCTTTAATACAGGATGTAGTGGTGAGTATTATAACTGAGGACCAGCCTTTAATACAGGATGTAGTGGTGAGTATTATAACTGAGGACCAGCCTTTAATACAGGATGCAGTAGTGGAGTATTATAACTGAGGACCAGCCCTTTAATACAGGATGCAGTAGTAGTGAGTATTATAACTGAGGACCAGCCACCTTTAACACAGGATGCAGTAGTGAGTATTATAACTGAGGACCAGCCAGCCTTTAATACAGGATGCAGTAGTGAGTAATATAACTGAGGACCAGCCTTTAATACAGGATGTGTAGTGAGTATTATAACTGAGGACCAGCCAGCTTTCAATACCAGGATGCAGTAGTGAGTATTATAACTGAGGACCAGCCCTTTAGTACAGGATGCAGTAAGTGAGTATTATAACTGAGGACCAGCGTCTTTACTACAGGATGCAATAGTGAGTATTATAACTGAGGACCAGCCAGCCTTTAATACAGGATGCAGTAGTGAGTATTATAACTGAGGACCAGCCTTTAATACAGGATGTACGTGGTGAGTATTATAACTGAGGACCAGCCCCTTTAATACAGGATGTAGTAGTGAGTATTATAACTGAGGACCAGCCTTTAATACAGGATGCAGTAGTGAGTATTATAACTGTAGGACCAGCCTTTAATACAGGATGCAGTGTGAGTATTATAACTGAGGACCAGCCTTTAATACAGGATGCAGTAGTGGAGTATTATAACTGAGGACCAGCCGCCTTTAATACAGGATGCAGTAGTGAGTATTATAACTGAGGACCAGCCAACCTTTAATACAGGATGCAGTAGTGAGTATTATAACTGAGGACCAGCCAGTCTTTAATACAGGATGCAGTAAGTGAGTATTATAACTGAGGACCAGCCAGCCTTTAATACAGGATGCAGTGAGTGAGTATTATAACTGAGGACCAGCCTTTAATACAGGATGCAGTAGTGAGTATTATAACTGAGGACCAGCCAGCCTTTAATACAGGATGCAGTGTGAGTATTATAACTGAGGACCAAACCTTTAATACAGGATGCAGTAAAGTGAGCTATTATAACTGAGGACCAGCCAGCCTTTAATACAGGATGCAGTAGTGAGTATTATAACTGAGATAGCCTTTAATACAGGATGCAGTAGTGAGTATTATAACTCGAGGACCAGCCCCTTTAATACAGGATGCAGTAGTAGAGTATTATAACTGAGAACCAGCCAGTTTGAATACAGGATGCAGTAGTGAGTACTATAACTGGAGGACCAGTCTTTACACAGGATGCAGTAGTGAGTATTATAACTGAGGACCAGCCCCTTTAATACAGGATGTAGTAGTGAGTATTATAACTGAGGACCAAAGCCTTTAATACAGGATGGTGGTAGTATTATAACTGAGGACCAGCCCTTTAATACAGGATGTAGTAGTAGTATTATAACTGAGACCAGCCAGCCTTTAATACAGGATGTAGTAGTGAGTATTCATAACTGAGGACCAGCCTTGGTTACAGGATGTAGTAGTGAGTATGTATAACTGAGGACCAGCCTTTAATACAGGATGCTGTAGTGAGTATTATAACTCGAGGACCAGCCTTTAATACAGGATGTAGTAGTGAGGTATTATAACTGAGGACCAGCCTTTAATACAGGATGTGGTAGTGAGTATTATAACTGAGGACCAGCCAGCCTTTAATACAGGATGCAGTAGTGAGTATTATAACTGAGGACCAGCCGTCTTTAATACAGGATGTAGTGGTGAGTATTAATTAACTGAGGACCAGCCCTTTAATACAGGATGCAGTAAGTGAGTATTATAACTGAGGACCAGCCTCTTTAATACAGGATGCAGTAGTGAGTATTATAACTGAAGACCAGCCTTTAACAGCAGGATGTAGTGGTGGAGTATTATAACTGAGGACCAGCCAGCTTTAATACAGGATGCGGTAGTGAGTATTATAACTGAGGACCCCATTTAATACAGGATGCAGTAGTGAGTATTATAACTGAGGACCAGCCAACCTTTAATACAGGATGCAGTAGTGAGTATTATAACTGAGGACCAGCCAGTCTTTAATACAGGATGCAGTAGTGAGTATTATAACTGAGGACCAGCCAGCCTTTAATACAGGATGCAGTAGTGAGTATTATAACTGAGGACCAGCCTTTAATACAGGATGCAGTAGTGAGTATTATAACTGAGGACCAGCCAGCCTTTAATACAGGATGCAGTAGTATTATAACTGAGGACCAGCCAGTCTTTAATACAGGATGCAGTAGTGAGTATTATATCTGAGGACCAGCCCGCCTTTAATACGGGATGCAGTAGTGAGTATTATAACTCGAGGACCAGCCAGCCTTTAATACAGGATGCAGTGAGTATTATAACTGAGGACCAGCCGTCTTTAATACAGGATGCAGTAGTATTATAACTGAGGACCAGCCAGTTCTTTAATACAGGATGCAGTAGTGAGTATTATAACTGAGGACCAGCCAGCCTTTAATACAGGATGCAGTAGTGAGTATTATAACTGAGGACCAGCCTCTCTTAATACAGGATGCAGTGTGAGTATTATAACTGAGGACCAGCCCCTTTAATACAGGATGTAGTAGTGAGTATTATAACTGAGGACCAGCCTTTTAATACAGGATGCGTGGTGAGTATTATAACTGAGGACCAGCCTCTTTAATACAGGATGCAGTAGTGAGTATTATAACTGAGGACCAGCCAGCCTTTAATACAGGATGCAGTAGTGAGTATTATAACTGAGGACCAGCCTTTATTACAGGATGTAGTAGTGAGTATTATAACTGAGGACCAGCCAGTCTTTAATACAGGATGCGTGAGTATTATAACTGAGGACCATCTCTTTAATACAGGATGCAGTAGTGAGTATTATAACTGAGGAGACCAGCCACCTTTAATACAGGATGCAGTAGTGAGTACTATAACTGAGGACCAGCCTTAATACAGGGGATGCAGTAGTGAGTATTATAACTGAGACCAGCCATTTAATACAGGATGCAGTAGTGAGTATTATAACTGAGGACCAGCCAACCTTTAATACAGGATGCGGTAGTGAGTATTATAACTGAGGACCAGCCTTTAATACAGGATGCAGTAGTTGAGTATTATAACTGAGGACCAGCCTTTAATCACAGGATGCAGTAGTGAGTATTATAACTGAGGACCAGCCATATTTTAATACAGGATGCAGTAGTGAGTAATTATAACTGAGACCAGCCTTTAATACAGGATGTAGTGGAGTGAGTATTATAACTGAGGACCAGCCTTTAATACAGGATGCAGTAGTGAGTATTATAACGCGGACCAGCCAGTCTTTAATACAGGATGCAGTAGTGAGTATTATAACTGAGGACCAGCCACCTTTAATACAGGATGCAGTAGTGAGTATTATAACTGAGGACCAGCCAGTCTTTAATACAGGATGCAGTAGTGAGTATTATAACTGAGGACCAGCCAGCCTTTAATACAGGATGCAGTAGTGAGTATTAATTAACTGAGGACCAGCCAACCTTTAATACAGGATGCAGTAGTGAGTATTATAACTGAGGACCAACCAGTCTTTATTACAGGATGCAGTAGTGGTATTATAACTGAGGACCAGCCCCTTTAATACAGGATGCAGTAGTGAGTATTATAACTGAGGACCGACCAGCCTTTAATACAGGATGCAGTAGTGAGTATTACAACTGAGGACCAGCCTCTTTAATACAGGATGCAGTGAGTGAGTATAACTGAGGACCAGCCAGTCTTTAATACAGGATGCAGTAGTGGGTATTATAACTGAGGACCAGCCTTTAATACAGGATGCAGTAGTGAGTATTATTAACTGAGGACCAGCCAGCCTTTAATACAGGATGCAGTAGGAGTACTATAACTGAGGACCAGCCTCTTTAATACAGGATGCGTAGTGAGTATTATAACTGAGGACCAGCCTTTAATACAGGATGCAGTAGTGAGTACTATAACTGAGGACCAGCCTTTAATACAGGATGTAGTAGTGAGTATTATGAACTGAGGACCAACCTTTAATACAGGATGTAGTAGTGAGTATTATAACTGAGGACCAGCCAGCCTTTAATACAGGATGCAGTAGTGAGTATTATAACTGAGGACCAGCCTTTTAATACAGGATGTAGTGGTGAGTATTATAACTGATAACCACACCTTTAATACAGGATGTAGTAGTGTAGGTATTATAACTGAGCCATCCTTTATTACAGGATGTAGTAGTGAGTATTATAACTGAGGACCAGCCAGCCTTTTAATACAGGATGGTAGTGAGTATTATAACTGAGGACCAGCCACCTTAATCCAGGATGCAGTGGAGTATTATAACTGAGGACCAGCCAGCCGCTTTAATACAGGATGCAGTAGTGGTATTATAACTGAGGACCAGCCAGTCCTTTAATACAGGATGCAGTAGTGAGTATTATGTAACTGAGGACCAGCCTTTAATACAGGATGTAGTGGTGAGTATTATAACTGAGGACCGCCTTCTATAACTTGCCAGGATGTAGTAGTGAGTATTATAACTGAGGTTCAAGCCTTTAATACAGGATGTGTGTGAGTATTATAACTGAGGACCAGCCTTTAATACAGGATGCGTAGTGAGTATTATAACTGAGGACCAGCCACCTTTAATACAGGATGTAGTAGTGAGTATTATAACTGAGGACCAGCCAATCTTTAATACAGAAAGGGATGCAGGTGAGTATTATAACTGAGGACCAGCCAACCTTTAATACAGGATTGCAGTAGTGAGTATTATAACTGAGGACCAGCCTCTTTAATACAGGGATGCAGTAATGAGTATTATAACTGAGGACCAGCCTTTAATACAGGATGCAGTGTGAGTATTATAACTGAGGACCAGCCAGCCTTAATACAGGATGAAAGGTAGTATTATAACTGAGGACCAGCCTCTTTAATACAGGATGCAGTAGTGTGAGTATTATAACTGAGGACCAGCCTACTTAATACAGGATGCAGTAGTGAGTATTATAACTGAGGACCAGCCAGTCTTTAATACAGGATGCAGTAGGAGTTATATTATAACTGAGGACCAGCCAGCCTTTAATACAGGATGCAGTAGTGAGTATTATAACTGAGGACCAGCCCTTTAATACAGGATGCAGTAGTGAGTATTATAACTGAGGACCAGCCAGTCTTTAGTACAGGATGCAGTAGTGAGTATTATAACTGAGGACCACCAACTTTAATACAGGATGCAGTAGTGAGTATTATAACTGAGGACCAGCCAGCCTTTAATACAGGATGCAGTAGTGAGTATTATAACTGAGGACCAGCCTTTAATACAGGATGCAGTAGTGTGTATTATAACTGGAGGACCAGCCAGTCTTTAATACAGGATGCAGTAGTGAGTATTATAACTGAGGACCAGCCAGCCTTTAATACAGGATGCAAGTAGTGAGTATTATAACTGGGGACCAGCCTTTAATACAGGATGCAGTAGTGGAGTATTATAACTGAGGACCAGCCTTTTAATACAGGATGCAGTAGTGAGTATTATAACTGAGGACCAGCCAGTCTTTAATCTACAGGATGCAGTAGTGAGTATTATAACTGAGGACCAGCCAGCCTTTAATACAGGATGCAGTAGTGAGTACTATAACTGAGGACCAGCCTTTAATACAGGATGCAGTAGTGAGTATTATCAACTGAGGACCAGCCCTTTAATACAGGATGTAGTAGTGAGTATTATAACTGAGGACCAGCCTTTAATACAGGATGCAGTATTGAGTATTATAACTGAGGACCAGCCTCTTTAATACAGGATGCAGTAGTATTATAACTGAGGACCAGCCAGCCTTTAATACAGGATGCAGTAGTGAGTATTATAACTGAGGACCAGCCTTTAATACAGGATGCAGTGGTGAGTATTATAACTGAGGACCAGCCACTTTAATACAGGATGCAGTAGTGAGTATTATAACTGAGACCAGCCTTTAATACAGGATGCAGTAGTGAGTAATTATAACTGAGGACCAGCCTTTAATACAGGATGCAGTAGTGAGTATTATAACTGAGGACCAGCCAATCTTTAATACAGGATGCAGTAGTGAGTATTATAACTGAGGACCAGCCATTTTAATACAGGATGCAGTAGTGAGTATTATAACTGAGGACCAGCCAGCCTTTAATACAGGATGCAGTAGTGGTATTATAACTCGAGGACCAGCCTTTAATACAGGATGCAGTAGTGAGTATTATAACTGAGGACCAGCAGTCTTTAATACAGGATGTAGTAGTGAGTATTATAACTGAGGACCAGCCCTTTAATACAGGATGCAGTAGTGAGTATTATAACTGAGGACCAGCCTTTTAATACAGGATGTAGTAGTGAGTATTATAACTGAGGACCAGCCTTTAATACAGGATGCAGTAGTGAGTATTATAACTCGAGGACCAGCCTTTAACACAGGATGCAGTGTTGAGTATTATAACTGAGGACCAGCCTTTAATACAGGATGCAGTAGTGAGTATTATAACTGAGGACCAGCCCTTTAATACAGGATGTAGTAGTGAGTATTATAACTGAGGACCACAGCCTTTAATACAGGGGATGTAATAGTGAGTATTATAACTGAGGACCAGCCAACCTTTAATACAGGATGTAGTAGTGAGTATTATAACTGAGGACCAGCCCTTTAATACAGGATGCAGTAGTGAGTATTATAACTGAGGACCAGCCTTTAATACAGGATGCAGTGGTGAGTATTATAACTGAGGACCAGCCTTTAATACAGGATGCAGTGGTGAGTATTATAACTGAGGACCAGCCAGTCTTTAATACAGGATGCAGTGGTAGGAGTATTATAACTCGAGGACCAGCCAGTCTTTAATACAGGATGCAGTAGTGAGTAATTTATAACTGAGGACCAGCCTTTAATACAGGATGCAGTAGTGAGTATTATAACTGAGGACCAGCCAGTCTTTAATACAGGATGCAGTGAGTGTATTATAACTGAGGACCAGCCACCTTTAATACAGGATGTAGTAGTGAGTATTATAACTGAGGACCAGCCGCTTTAATACAGGATGCAGTAGTGAGTATTATAACTGAGGACCAGCCCCTTTAATACAGGATGCAGTAGTGAGTATTATAACTGAGGACCAGCCTTTAATACGGATGCAGTAGTGAGTATTATAACTGAGACCAGCCAGCCTTTAATACAGGATGTAGTAGTGAGTATTAGTAACTGAGGACCAGCCTTTAATACAGGATGCAGTAGTGAGTATTATAACTGAGGACCAGTCTTTAATACAGGATGTAGTAGTGAGTATTATAACTGAGGACCAGCCAGCCTTTAATACAGGATGCAGTAGTGAGTATTATAACTGAGGACCAGCCTTTAATACAGGATGTAGTAGTGAGTATTATAACTGAGGACCAGCCTTTAATACAGGATGTAGTGGTGAGTATTATAACTGAGGACCAGCCTTTAATACAGGATGTAGTAGTGAGTATTATAACTGAGGACCAACCTTTAATACAGGATGTAGTAGTGAGTATTATAACTGAGGACCAGCTTTAATACAGGATGCGGTAGTGATATTATAACTGAGGACCAGCCGCCTTTAATACAGGATGCAGTAGTGAGTATTATAACTGAGGACCAGCCTTTAATACAGGATGCGTGGTGAGTATTATAACTGAGGACCAGCCAACCTTTATACAGGATGCAGTAGTGAGTATTATAACTGAGGACCAGCCTTTAATACAGGATGCAGTAGTGAGTATTATAACTGAGGACCAGCCTTTAATACAGGATGTAGTGGTGAGTATTATAACTGAGGACCAGCCAGCCTTTAATACAGGATGCAGTAGTGAGTATTATAACTGAGGACCAGCCTTTAATACAGGATGCAGTGGTGAGTATTATAACTGAGGACCAGCCAACCTTTAATACAGGATGCAGTTGAGTATTATAACTGAGACCAGCCTTTTACAGGATGCAGTAGTGAGTATTATAACTGAGGGAGCCAGCCTTTAATACAGGATGTAGTAGTGAGTATTATAACTGAGGACCAGCCTTTAATACAGGATGCAGTAGTGAGTATTATAACTGAGGACCAGCCAGCCTTTAATACAGGATGCAGTAGTGAGTATTATAACTGACGACCAGCCAATCTTTAATACAGGATGCAGTAGTAGTATTATAACTGAGGACCAGCCAGCCTTTAATACAGGATGCAGTAGTGAGTATTACTAACTGAGGACCAGCCTTTATTACAGGATGCAGTAGATATTATAACTAGGACCCATCTTTAATACGGATGCATTATGAGTATTATAACTGAGCCGTCCCTTTAATACAGGATGCAGTAGTGTATTATAACTGAGGACCACCTTTAATACAGGATGCAGTAGTGAGTATTATAACTGAGGACCAGCCGCTTTAATACAGGATGCAGTAGTGAGTATTATAACTGAGGACCAGCCTTTAATCAGGATGCAGTAGTGAGTATTATAACTGAGGACCAGCCTTTAATACAGGATGCAGTAGTGAGTATTATAACTGAGGGACCAGCCTTTAATACAGGATGCAGTAGTGGTATTATAACTGAGGACCAGCCAGCTTTAATACAGGATGCAGTAGTGAGTATTATAACTGAGGACCAGCCAGCCTTTAATACAGGATGCAGTAGTGAGTATTATAACTGAGGACCAGCCAACCTTTAATACAGGATGCAGTAGTGAGTATTATAACTGAGGACCAGCCAGTCTTTAATACAGGATGCAGTAGTGAGTAATTATAACTCGAGGACCAGCCAGCCTTTAATACAGGATGCAGTAGTGAGTATTATAACTGAGGACCAGCCTTTAATACAGGATGCAGTAGTGAGTATTATACCAACTGAGGACCAGCCCTTTAATACAGGATGTAGTAAGTATTATAACTGAGGACCAGCCAGTCTTTAATACAGGATGCAGTAGTGAGTATTATAACTGAGGACCAGCCTTTAATACAGGATGTAGTAGTGAGTATTATAACTGAGGGACCAGCCAGTCTTTAATACAGGATGCAGTAGTATTATAACTGAGGACCAGCCTAATCATGTGTAGTGAGTATTTTCTGGCCGCCTTTAATACAGGATGCAGTAGTGAGTATTATAACTGAGGACCAGCCAGCCTTTAATACAGGATGCAGTAGTGAGTATTATAACTGAGGACCATCCTTTAATACAGGATGCAGTAGTGAGTATTATAACTGAGGACCACCAGCCTTTAATACAGGATGCAGTAGTGAGTATTATAACTAACCAGCCTTTAATACAGGATGCAGTAGTGAGTTTATAACTAACCTCATGTTATGATATTATAACTGAGGACCAGCCCCTTTAATACAGGATGTAGTAGTGGTATTATAACTGAGGACCATCTTTTAATACAGGATGCAGTGGTGAGTATTATAACTGAGGACCAGCCTTTAATACAGGATGCAGTAGTGAGTATTATAACTGAGGACCAGCCTTTAATACAGGATGCAGTAGTGAGTATTATAACTGAGGACCAGCCTTTAATACAGGATGCAGTGGTGAGTATTATAACTGAGGACCAGCCCCCTTTAATACAGGATGCAGTAGTGAGTATTATAACTGAGGACCAGCCTTTAATACAGGATGCAGTAGTGAGTATTATAACTGAGGACCAGCCTTTACTACAGGATGTAGTAGTGAGTATTATAACTGAGGACCAGCCAGCCTTTAATACAGGATGCAGTGGTGAGTATTATAACTGAGGACCAGCCTTTAATACAGGATGTAGTGGTGAGTATTATAACTGAGGACCAGCCTTTAATACAGGATGCAGTAGTGAGTATTATAACTGAGGACCAGCCTTTAATACAGGATGCAGTAGTGAGTATTATAACTGAGGACCAGCCCCTGTTAATACAGGATGCAGTAGTGAGTATTATAACTGAGGACCAGCCCTTTAATACAGGATGCAGTAGTGAGTATTATAACTTGAGGACCAGCCTGCCTTTAATACAGGATGCAGTAGTGAGTATTATAACTGAGGACCAGCCACCTTTAATACAGGATGCAGTAGTGAGTATTATAACTGAGGACCAGCCAGCCTTTAATACAGGATGCAGTAGTGAGTATTATAACTGAGGACCAGTCTTTAATACAGGATGCAGTAGTATTATTAACTGAGGACCAGCCAGTCTTTAATACAGGATGCAGTAGTGAGTATTATAACTGAGGACCAGCCAGCCTTTAATACAGGATGCAGTAGTGAGTACTATAACCTGAGGACCAGCCTTTAATACAGGATGCAGTAGTGAGTATTATAACTGAGGACCAGCCTTTAATAACAGGATGTAGTAGTGAGTATTATAACTGAGGACCAGCCAGTCTTTAATACAGGATGCAGTTAGTATTATAACTGAGGACCAGCCAGTCTTTAATACAGGATGCAGTAGTGAGTATTATAACTGAGGACCAGCCAGCCTTTAATACAGGATGCAGTAGTGAGTACTATAACTGAGGACCAGCCTTTAATACAGGATGCCGTAGTGAGTATTATAACTGAGGACCAGCCTTTAATACAGGATGGTAGTGAGTATTATCAACTGAGGACCATCCTTTAATACAGGATGCAGTGTTGAGTATTATAACTGAGACCAGTCTTTAATACAGGATGTGGTAGTGAGTATTATAACTGAGGACCACCTTTAATACAGGATGCGTGGTGAGTATTATAACTGAGGACCAGCCTTTAATACAGGATGTAGTAGTGAGTATTATAACTGAGGACCAGCCCCTTTAATACAGGATGCAGTGGTGAGTATTATAACTGAGGACCAGCCTTTAATACAGGATGCAGTAGTGAGTATTATAACTGAGGACCAGACCTTTAATACAGGATGCAGTAGTGAGTATTTATAACTGAGGACCAGCCTTTAATACAGGATGCAGTAGTGAGTATTATAACTGAGGACCACCCCTTTAATACAGGATGCAGTGGTGAGTATTATAACTGAGGACCAGCCTTTAATACAGGATGCAGTAGTGAGTATTATAACTGAGGACCAGTCTTTAATACAGGATGTAGTAGTGAGTATTATAACTGAGGACCAGCCCTTTAATACAGGATGCAGTAGTGAGTATTATAACTGAGGACCAGCCTTTAATACAGGATGTAGTAGTGAGTATTATAACTGAGGACCAGCCTTTAATACAGGAGATGCAGTAGTGAGTATTATAACGCTAACCCTTTAATACGGATGCAGTAGTGATATTATACACTGACCGCTTTATTACAATGCAGTGTGAGTATTACTATAACCAGCCTTTAACACAGGATGCAGTAGTGAGTATTATAACTGAGGACCAGCCAGCCTTTAATACAGGATGCAGTAGTGAGTATTATAACTGAGGACCAGCCACCTTTAATACAGGATGCAGTGTGAGTATTATAACTGAGGACCAGCCAGTCTTTAATACAGGATGCAGTAGTGAGTATTATAACTGAGGACCCCAGCCTTTTACAGGATGCGTGGTGAGTATTATAACTGAGGACCAGCCAACATTTAATACAGGATGCAGTAGTGATATTATAACTGAGGACCAGCCATCTTTAATACAGGATGCAGTAGTATTATAACTGAGGACCACCTTTTTAATACAGGATGCAGTGGTGAGTAAATTATAACTGAGGACCAGCCTTTAATACAGGATGCAGTAGTAGTATTAATAACTGAGGACCTCTTTAATACAGGATGCAGTAGTGAGTATTATAACTGAGGACCAGCCCTTTAATACAGGATGTAGTAGTGAGTATTATAACTGAGGACCAGCCTTTAATACAGGATGCAGTAGTGAGTATTATAACTGAGGACCAGCCGCCTTTAATACAGGATGCAGTGGTGAGTATTATAACCGAGGACCATCCTTTAATACAGGATGCAGTGGTGAGTATTATAACTGAGTGACCAGCCTTTAATACAGGATGCAGTAGTGAGTATCTATAACTGAGGACCAGCCTTTAATACAGGATGCGTAGTGAGTATTATAACTGAGGACCAGTCTTTACTACAGGATGTAGTGGTGGAGTATTATAACTGAGGACCAGCCTTTAATACAGGATGCAGTAGTGAGTATTATAACTGAGGACCAGCCTTTAATACAGGATGTAGTGGTGAGTATTATAACTGAGGACCAGCCTTTAACACAGGATGCAGTGGTGAGTATTATAACTGAGGACCAGCCTTTAATACAGGATGCAGTAGTGAGTATTATAACTGAGGACCCGCCTTTAATACAGGATGCAGTAGTGAGTATTATAACTGAGGACCAGCCCTTTAATACAGGATGCAGTGGTGAGTATTATAACTGAGGACCAGCCTTTAATACAGGATGCAGCGGTGAGTATTATAACTGAGGACCATCCTTTAATACAGGATGCAGTGGTGAGTATTATAACTGAGGACCAGCCACTTTAATACAGGATGCAGTAGTGAGTATTATAACTGAGGACCAGCCTTTAATCTGCAGTGTGAGTATTATAACTGAGGACCAGTCTTTAATACAGGATGTACGTGTGAGTATTATAACTGAGGACCAGCCCTTTAATACAGGATGCAGTGGTGAGTATTATAACTGAGGACCAGCCTTTAATACAGGATGTAGTGGTGAGTATTATAACTGAGGACCAGCCGGCCTTTAATACAGGATGCGTGTGAGTATTATAACTGAGGACCAGCCTTTATACAGGATGCGGTGGTGAGTATTATAACAGAGGACCAGCCGTCTTTAATACAGGATGCAGTGTGAGTATTATAACTGAGGACCAGCCAGTCTTTAATACAGGATGCAGTAGTGAGTATTATAACTGAGGACCAGCCTCTTTAATACAGGATGCAGTAGTGAGTATTATAACTGAGGACCAGCCAGCCTTTAATACAGGATGCATTAGTGAGTATTAATTAACTGAGGACCAGCCTTTAATACAGGATGCAGTAGTGAGTATTATAACTGAGGACCAGCCGTCTTTAATACAGGATGCAGAAAGAGTAGTATTATAACTGAGGACCAGCCAGTCTTTAATACAGGATGCAGTAGTGAGTATTATAACTGAGGACCAGCCAGCCTTTAATACAGGATGCGTGTGAGTACTATAACTGAAGACCAGCCTTTAATACAGGATGCGTAGTGAGTATTTTAACTGAGGACCAGCCTTTAATACAGGATGCAGTAGTGAGTATTATAACTGAGGACCGCCACTTTAATACAGGATGCAGTGGTGAGTATTATAACTGAGGACCAGCCAATCTTTAATACAGGATGCAGTAGTGAGTATTATAACTGAGGACCAGCCAGCCTTTAATACAGGATGCAGTAGTGAGTACTATAACTGAGGACCAGCCTTTAATACAGGATGCAGTAGTGAGTATTATAACTTCGAGGACCAGCCCTTTAATACAGGATGTAGTGGTGAGTATTATAACTGAGGACCAGCCTTTAATACAGGATGCAGTGTTGAGTATTATAACTGAGGACCAGTCTTTAATACAGGATGTAGTGGTGAGTATTATAACTGAGGTCGCCAGCCTTTAGCAATACAGGATGCAGTGGTGAGTATTATAACTGAGGACCAACCTTTAATACAGGATGTAGTGGTGAGTATTATAACTGAGGACCGCCAACCTTTAATACAGGATGCGTAGTGAGTATTATAACTGAGGACCAGCCTTTAATACAGCAGGATGCGTAGTGAGTATTATAACTGAGGACCAACCATTCTTTAATACAGGATGTAGTGGTGAGTATCTTTTAACTGAGGACCAGCCTTTAATACAGGATGTAGTGGTGAGTATTATAACTGAGGAACCAGCCTTTAATACAGGATGTAGTGGTGAGTATTATAACTGAGGACCAGCCTTTAATACAGGATGCGGTAGTGAGTATTATAACTGAGGACCAGCCTTTAATACAGGATGCAGTAGTGAGTATTATAACTTCGAGGACCAGCCTTATTACAGGATGCAGTAGTGAGTATTATAACTGAGGACCAGCCAGCCTTTAATACAGGATGCAGTAGTGAGTATTATAACTGAGGACCAGCCACTTTAATACAGGATGCAGTAGTGAGTATTATAACTGAGGACCAGCCTTTAATACAGGATGCAGTGATGAGTATTATAACTGAGGACCAGCCTTTAATACAGGATGCAGTGGTGAGTATTATAACTGAGGACCATGCCTTTAATACAGGATGCAGTGTGAGTATTATAACTGAGGACCAGCCTTTTAATACAGGATGCAGTGTGAGTATTATAACTGAGGACCAACCACTTTAATACAGGATGCAGTAGTGAGTGCTATAACTGAGGACCAGCCATTTAATACAGGATGCGTAGTGAGTATTATAACTGAGGACCAGCCTTTAATACAGGATGCAGTGGTGAGTATTATAACTGAGGACCAGCCTTTAATACAGGATGCAGTAATGAGTATTATAACTGAGGACCAGCCAGCCTTTAATACAGGATGCAGTAGTGAGTATTATAACTGAGGACCAGCCATTTAATACAGGATGCAGTAGTGAGTATTATAACTGAGGACCAGCCAGCCTTTAATACAGGGGATGCAGTAGTGAGTATTATAACTGAGGACCAGCCTACTTAATACAGGATGCAGTAGTGAGTATTATAACTGAGGACCAGCCTTTAATACAGAATGTAGTATTGAGTATTATAACTGAGGACCAGCCAGCCTTTAATACAGGATGTAGTAGTGAGTATTATAACTGAGGACCAGCCAGTCTTTAATACAGGATGCAGAGTAGTAAATTATAACTGAGGACCAGCCAGTCTTTAATACAGGATGCAGTAGTTATTATAACTGAGGACCAGCCAGCCTTTAATACAGGATGCAGTAAGTGAGTATATAACTGAGGACCAGCCTTTATTACAGGATGCAGTAGTGAGTATTATAACTGAGGACCAGCCTTTAATACAGGATGTAGTAGTGAGTATTATAACTGAGGACCAGCCTTTTAATACAGGATGTAGTAGTGAGTATTATAACTGAGGACCAGCCTTTTAATACAGGATGTAGTAGTGAGTATTATAACTGAGGACCAGCCAGTTTAATACAGGATGCAGTAGGAGTATTATAACTCGAGGACCAGCCAGCCTTTAATACAGGATGCAGTAGTGAGTATTATAACTGAGGACCAGCCTTTACCACAGGATGCAGTAGTGAGTATTATAACTGAGGACCAGCCGCCTTTAATACAGGATGCAGTAAGTGAGTATTATAACTGAGGACCATCCTTTAATAGCAGGATGCAAAGTAGTGAGTATTATAACTGAGGACCAGCCATTTATTACAGGATGCAGTAGTGAGTATTATAACTGAGGACCAGCCAGCCTTTGTACAGGATGCGTAGTGAGTATTATAACTGAGGATCAGTCTTTACTACAGGATGCGGTGTGAGTATTATAACTTCGAGGACCAGCCAACCTTTTACTACAGGATGCAGTAGTGAGTATTATAACCCGAGGACCAGCCTTTAATACAGGATGTAGTGGTGAGTATTATAACTGAGGACCAGCCTTCTAATACAGGATGCAGTGGTGAGTATTATAACTGAGGACCAGCCTTTAATCACAGGGGATGCAGTGGTGAGTATTATAACTGAGGACCAGCCTTTAATACAGGATGCAGTAGTGAGTATTATAACTGAGGACCAGCCAACCTTTAATACAGGATGCAGTAGTGAGTATTATAACTGAGGACCGAAGCCAGCCTTTAATACAGGATGCGTAGTGAGTATTATAACTGAGGACCAGCCCTTTAATACAGGATGCAGTAGTGAGTATTTATAACTGAGGACCAGCCAGCTTTAATACAGGATGCAGTAGTGAGTATTATAACTGAGGACCATCCTTTAATACAGGATGCAGTCTGTGAGTATTATAACTGAGGACCAGCCAGCCTTTTACTACAGGATGCAGTAGTGAGTATTGTAACTGAGGACCAGCCTTTATACAGGATGCAGTAGTGAGTAATTATAACTGAGGACCAGCCTTTATTACAGGATGTAGTAGTGAGTATTATAACTGAGGACCAGCCTTTAATACAGGATGCAGTAGTGAGTATTATAACTGAGGGACCAGCCTTTAATACAGGATGCAGTGGTGAGTAGATTATAACTGAGGACCAGCCTTTAATACAGGATGCAGTAGTGAGTATTATAACTGAGGACCAGCCTTTAATACAGGATGCAAGTAGTGAGTATTATAACTAGACCCCCTTTAATACAGGATGTAGTAGTGAGTATTATCTACTTTATACAGGATGCAGTAGTGAGTATTATAACTGAGGACCACCACCTATTACAGGATGCAGTAGTGAGTATTATAACTTCAAGACCATCCATTTTAATACAGGATGCAGTAGTGAGTATTATAACTGAGGACCATCACTTTATGAGATGCAAGTTAGAGTAATATAACTAACCAATTTATAAGGATGCGTGGTGATATTATAACTGAGACCATACCATTTAATACAGAGGATGCAGTAGTGAGTATTATAACTGAGGACCACCAACTTTAATAAGAATGCAGTAGTGAGTATTATAACTAACCTTTACAGGATGCATAGTGAGTATTATAACTGAGACCACCATTTAATACAGGATGCAGTAGTGAGTATTATATCTAACGATTTGTATACTATAACTGAACAAAATGGATGTATGGTGATATTATAACTAGGACCAGCCATCTTTAATACAGGATGCAGTAGTGAGTATTATAACTGAGGACCAGCCATTTAATACAGGATGCAGTAGTGAGTACTATAACTGAGGACCAGCCTTTAATACAGGATGCAGTAGTGAGTGTTGTAACTGAGACCACCTTTAATACAGGATGTGGTAGTGAGTATTATAACTGAGGACCAGCCAGTCTTTAATACGGATCAGTAGTATTATAACTGAGGGGACCAGCCAGTCTTTAATACAGGATGCAGTAGTGAGAGTAATATAACTGAGGATTGACCACCGTTTAATACAGGATGCAGTGAGTGAGTACTATAACTGAGACCACCTTTAATACAGGATGCAGTGGTTAGTGTTATAACTGAACCATCCTTTAATACAGGATGCAGTGTTGATATTATAACTGAGACATCTTTAATACAGGGATGTAGTAGTGAGTATTATAACTAGACAGCCAGCCTTTAATACAGGATGCAGTGAGTGAGTATTATAACTGAGGACCACCGTTTAATACAGGATGTAGTGGTGAGTATTATAACTGAGGATAACTACCTATTTACAGGATTTTGATGTTAGTATTATAACTGAGACACCTTTAATACAGGAGGCGGTAGTGAGTATTATAACTGAGGACCGCCTTTAATACAGGATGTAGTGGTGAGTATTATAACTTTGAGGATTAGCCAGCCTTTAATACAGGATGTAGTAGTGAGTATTATAACTGAGGACCAGTCTTTAGCTGGGATGCTTAAGTAGTGAGTATTATATTTGGACCAGCCAGCCTTTATTACAGGATGCCGAGGTAGTGGTTATAACTGAGGATACCCTTTAATACAGGATGCAGTGGAGTATTATAACTGAGGACCAGCCACTTTATTACAGGATGCGGTAGTAGTGTGCAAGCAGCGACCAGCCAGCCTTTAATACAGGATGCAGTAGTAGGTAATATAACTGAGGACCAGCCAGTCTTTAGTCTGGGGATGCAGTAGTGATTATTATAACTGAGACCACCAGTCTTTAATACAGGATGCAGTAGTTATTATAACTGAGGACCAGCCAGTCTCTTTATTACAGGATGCAGTAGTGATATTATAACTGAGACCAGCCGGCTTTGGCTACAGGATGCAGTGGTAATTACTATAACTGAGACCTTTAATACGGATGCAGTAGTGATATTATAACTGAGGATACTTAATACAAGATGTTTTGATGATATTATAACTGAGACCAGCCAGTCTTTAATACACAGGATGCAGTATTATTATAACTGAGGACCAGCAGTGCTTTAATACAGGATGCAGTAGTGAGTGTTATGACAGGATAGCCAGCCTTTAATACAGGATGCAGTGGTGATACTATAACCCGGACAAGCCTTTGGCCACAGGATGCAGTAGTGAGTATTATAACTGAGGACCAGCCTTTAATACAGGATG